>NW_026138011.1:0-1980 GCF_019393585.1 Leptopilina boulardi
AACTTGTTCACAATTTTTGACTGCCTTTCTGAGGTGAAAACCCGGTAGAAATACCCTCACACGGAGAGAAATCTGCTGCGATTTTTGCTTGTGCAGTCTTTATTAATTTCATAAGTCATTTTTCGATACAATTTTAGCTTAAGACTGGAATAATTTAAATATGAATTCATGTATTTAATGTAATGGAGTCTATCAAACAAAAAACACAAGTCACGGGTGTTAATTTTGTATGAATTTCACATAAAAACTCCAAAGGGGACATGCCATAAAAGTATTAGATCCTCTCTTATAAAATTTGCAAGAATGCCATCTGATTTTCAGGTGGAATTTATACAACACAATCTTACCTCCGTATACACACAGCATTTCACACACACAATCATTGCATGCTGGTGATTCCGATGAACGGAACGCACAATGCGCACGCTCGTGTTTTACTATGCGTTTTTAACCGCGAAATTTAAAATAATTTTATTTAAAAATTTTTTAAAAATATTTGTTGCCAATAAGTGATTGTTTATTAAACAGTAAAATAGAAAATTTTAAATACTAAAATTTGTAAATATTTATTAGCTGAAATGTTATTTGTTCTTTTAAAAACAGAATCTATTAAAAATAAAAAACAATTAAAAAATTTAATATTAATTACATTTGTATAAATTTATAATTATATTTATTCATTGTATTTATATATTTGTTATTATATTATGGGTATGAGTATTATTTTTATATTAAATATTAAAATATAATCACCAATATAGTACTAATATTATATATTTACATATTTATTACATTAATTAATAATTTTAATTTAATTAATTAATATATGAAATTAATTAAATATTAATAAAATATTATATATATTCAGAAAAATATCTATGGATAAATTAAATTTTATTTTATTTAATAAATAAATCGAGAATAAAGTCGAATTATTTATAATGTATGCATTATAAATTATTCGATTTTATTTATTATTTTTCTATTTTACTTTTTAATAAACAACCACTTATTAGCAACAAATATTTTTAAAAAAATTTTAAATAAAATTATTTTAAATTTCGCGGTTAAAAACGCATAGTAAAACACGAGCGTGCGCATTGTGCGTTCCGTTCCTCGGAATCACCAGCATACAATGATTGTGTGTTTGAAATGCTGTGTGTATACGGAGGTAAGATTGTGTTGTATAAATTCCACCTGAAAATCAGATGGCATTCTTGCAAATTTTATAAGAGAGGATCTAATACTTTTATGGCATGTCCCCTTTGCAGTTTTTATGTGAAATTCATGCAAAATTAACACTTGTGACTTGTGTTTTTTGCTTAGAAACTATTTTTACAATAAATACTTGAATTTATGCTAAAAATGCAAGTGTCGTGCCATGTAATTAAAGTAATTTACTCATCCAAGCAAAAATCGCAGCAGATTTCTCTTCGTGCAGAGAACGAGTGAAAAATATACTTTTAGTTTCTACAAACATATTTCCTTGATAACTAGAAAAAAATATTCATGCTTTTATATTTTCTTAGAGATAAGTTGTACACAATTTTTGTCTGCCTCTCTGAGGTGAAAACCCGGTAGAAGTACCCTCAGAGAACCAGTGAAAAATATACTTTTAGATTGTACAAACATATTTCCTTGATAACTAGAAAAAAATATTCATGCTTTTATATTTTCTTAGAGATAACTTGTACACAATTTTTGTCTGCCTTTCTGAGGTGAAAACCCGGTAGAAGTACCCTCAGAGAACCAGTGAAAAATATACTTTTAGTTTGTACAAACATATTTCCTTGATAACTAGAAAAAAATATTCCTGCTTTTATATTTTCTTAGAGATAACTTGTACACAATTTTTGTCTGCCTTTCTGAGGTAAAAACCCGGTGGAAGTACCCTCAGAGAACAAGTGAAAAATATACTTTTAGTTTGTACAAACATATTTCCTTCATAACTAGAAAAAAATATTCATGCTTTTATATTTT